>NC_091121.1:41587786-41602786 GCF_040183065.1 Periplaneta americana | reverse complement strand
TTTTGTCGAAAATGAACTTGTGTTCGGGATTCCGATTTTGATGCTACTGCGTCCGACGTGGGTCACGAGCGAATACATCACCGCAGTCCGTTCCGTGATCGCCAACATTACCGCATATATGAGACTGAAATAGGCCAAAAAATTGAGTCACACAAATGCAACGGAGGAGCTCGATTTTATTGCTGGTTACTAGTAAACTGCGGGACACCTATAGTACAGAAGGCGGGGTAATTTAGCCCCTTCCTTCTCCTTATGTAAAAAAAAATCTCTCCTCCGAACATAATTCTGCTATAATAATTGTTTATATTGCTTTTATTTATAATTGCATCAAGCAACTTATACAACGTAAATTTTAATCAATATTAGACTGTTGCTTTCAAGTAGGGGAGACTCGGCTAATTCCGCAAAATTAAGAAGTAAATCTATCATATTTTTATCAAAATGTTTATTGATAGTTATTATCAAGGTATGTAGACATGGACGAAACCTTTCATTACCAAATGAGACAAAGAGAACTATTAAAATGCAAATGTATTTAGGCGTACATACATTACAGTTGAAAAAGAACAACTCGGGTAATTCCGCAACAGTGCGGATAAATCCGCAATAGGACTTGGCTAATTCCGCAGTCGTAAGTAATTATCAAATACATTATGAAAGTAGCATAAAAGGAACAATTTATATGTAACAACGCTCACTTTCTTCACATCTGTGTAGCAAAACACGAAAAACAGCCAACTTCCGATGTGTCACTGTATTGCCGACAGAGGTGTCGACCAATATCCTTGATTTTTTTCTATTGCACTGCAGAGGACATGCCTCCTGTAGACAGCCTCTCAAAACTTACGTTCACGCTATTGTAAAGCCGCAGTAAAATCATATATACACTACTGCGGAATTAGCCGAGTTTATTTATTTATTTATCTATTTATGTCCATAACAGGGCAAAGCCCCAATTACAATAGACAGTACAGATAAAAAAAACATATTGCTTACAACACGAAAAAAGAGGTAAAACAGATACAAGTGTAATTACAAATTAAAAATGGAAAAGGGAAGGAAAAAGACAAATAGATACCACCTAAATAAAAAAGACAGATACGGATATAAATGAAAAACACCAAATAAAAACAAATCAAAAAGAGCCAAGTACAGACATCACAACCAAAAATGCAAAATGTAGGCGTAGCTATAATTGGCAAATTGCAGAGCAATTTCCCCTATTCTGTTTTATTTTTTATTACTACAGAACATTTATTTTATTACTGCATATATTATGTATTATTATTATTACTATTATTATTATTATTATTATTATTATTATTATTATTATTATTATTATTATTATTATTACAGTATTATTAATTCTCCGACATAAATAACAGTATTTCACCACACTAGGTATATTATGGTTTGGTTACTACACACTTAAGTAGATACATTAAGTAATATTAATGAAAAAGTTTTAAATATTTTCGTAATAAAATTATTCATTGACGAACTGCAACACTGTTTTTTTTAATACCTCCGAAATAAGTTTGGAAAATTTAATACCACAAGTTCTAAATGACCAAATAAGTTACGTCAATTCCTGCTATGAAGAGGACAGTCAGAATTGTGATAGATTAACAATTGTCTGTGTGATTCACCCCATTCACACATGTATGCTTTTGGAGAAGAATTTTGAAGTGTTCAAAGTAACTTTTAAATAATATCCCGTGACCGGTTGCGAATTGTGTTAGGATGAATGTTGATGAGAAGTATTTTGAAGAGAGACGGTGGGACACTGTTGGAAGAAATAAGTCTTTCGTGATCTTTCCATTTACACTACCGGTCCATAAGTTGTGTCACTCAAATGTCATTTTCTTTTTAAGTTCCTTCTTGATATAGGAAATAGGAAGACTGGTGAGGCTATATTCCTTGTGTGCGATTCCCACGTGGTTTCTGACCCAGGATACGCAGATATGGGCCCTGCTGTTCCCGATTGAGTTTCTTAGGCCCGTAACGCACTTGCAGAGTTTTCGCCAGCGAGAAATGTGTTGCGAGAAAATTAAAAAATTGATAACATGGATTCAAATGGACGTCCACTCACTGGAAGAGAATCTCGTTCGAGGCAAAAACCTCGCACGAGTTTCTCGCTGGAATCGGTAGCTCAGCGAATTTTCTTGACACATTTATCAAAGATGTTTGACATTTATACTCTTTATGACGATTGAATGTAGAAAAATAATCACAGGTGGCGATGAATTCCATTGTTTTTATTTGAGAATGAGGAAAGATGGCTGATAATTGCAGTCAGAAACTTATCGAACTTGTACGATGTCACCCGTAGGCCTATTTATATGATACACGGGATGAAAACTATAAAAACACGAAACTTAAAGAAGAAATCTGGAGACAAATATCTATCAGATTATCTGAAAATAAATAGGGCTATAGTTTATTTTGATGAGATTTAATAGTATTAATTAAACATTTGAAATAATGTATCTATATGTCTTAACAGTTTACATAATTTTAATCAGAAAATAGCAAAGAATCCTCTATCATATCATGAATAGCAAAAAACTGAGGTCCATTCAACCTGAAATAACGCCTAAACGTATCATCATTCAAATCGAAACCAGTGTCCAAAACTCGCCCTTATTTTCGTAAGATACAATGTGATTTTCAGATATTTCTGGCTTTAATTTTAGGCCTACTTTTTCTTTTCATTAACAAAATATGTTCATGTAACTCCATTTCCTCATCATCTGAATACTCAGATTCAACATAGCGTTCGTACGTAATTTGTAAAGTACGACAATATACTTACAGGTAGTATATTTAAGTACCTAAATACATAACCTATAATATTTTCCCCAACGAGTGATTACTATAATCAGAAAAATGCTTTCTGCATGAAGGCAGTGCATAGATGATCATGGCGAGGTGTGATCTGTGATAGCGAGAACTCGCCAAGTGTGTGGAGGAATGCTCTTCGCCTCTTTCTCGCAACACATTTCTCGCTAGCGAAAACTCTTCAAGTGCATTACGGGCCTTATGGCAGTGGCTATGAGCTGAGCGTTATACTAACCCCTAATTTCGTTAATGAAGGCCAGGGGTCATTACTGCACATAATGGTTGTATTTCTGTACAAATTGTGTCTGACTGCACACGTAAAACCCTGCTACATAAGTTTCTGCAAGTGTATTCGTTTGGAAAGGGTGTAGTACTTACAAGGGAAGGGTTTCGGCTCGAACAAGAATTTCGTATCCAAAATTTGTATACAGGCCCATCTTTACATCTCTGTAAAGCTCCCAAAAGCATTCGTTTGTGTAATGTGTGGTTTGTCTGTTAGAGCAATGTACAAGTTGAGGGATGGGGAGAGCACTGCACAAATTAAGGGGATGGGACACCTTACCCGTAAGCCTAGCCTAGCCTAGAAACTAGTGCGAGTGGTAAAATGTCTAAAGCCCATTTAAGAACATTTTCCTCCAACGTTCTGTCTGAAAATATTGCAGCTAATCAAAAATGTACACTGTTGTGTGAGTCATTGAATGCGCACAAGGACACAACCTTAATAAATGAATCATTCCAAGGCTAGGACATGGAATGTATGATCATTCCACCTAAAAAATTAAATATTTCCAGCTTCTGGATATCTATTTCCTTAGACAATACAAAATATATGCTCGGAGGATAACAGATTACGTAAGGACTCTTGCTGAGAATCCAGACCTTAACTTGGAAAATCGGGTGTTTATAATGAAAATGAACTCTGTTATTCAAAACCAGTTGTCTGCTTCAGTATACCGCCCTGTGCTTCAGTATTCCTGGCAATCAGCTGGTTACGTGAATCCTGAACAAGTCTCGGACTTCAAAAATGTAATTCAGGTGGCATTTGATTTTTCAGCACTGAAGTCTGGTTCAGAAGATTGTTCAGGTGTTGTGCGTATTGCTCTGCTCCATGCTGTTTCATGCATTTTATAGAGAATCCTCATGTACATTTTTAAAGAAGTGTATTGACCAATACCAACCAAACGGAGAGTTACACAAATGAATGCTTTTACGGACTTCATCACCATTGTGAGGTAAGCCTCTGTAAAAAATTTTAACCAAAAATTCCTGTTCGAGCCGAAACCCTTCCCTTGTTAGAATGTTACGATTTCCTGAAAGCTATTTGGGTGTTATTGCCGTCGTTATAAACTGCGAGGATGTTACTTGAAGGCGGTAATGTATCCGCGCTGGCCCGTGCCCACCGCACCGCGACGAGCTGGTGGACTGACTGAGCTGTAATTTTCCTGTGGGGCGAGCGTAGGTCAGTGAACCTGCAGCAGCTTTACTACAAATTAGGCGACATGTTTCATTGAGCAGCATACATCGAGATCGCAGGCGATAGCATTACTCGCTGGTCGACCGTCTTGACTGCAAGCTCCTCTTTTCCAGCAAATTCCACGACGTTACCAGTCTTTCATTCAGTCGCCACCTGTTGCTCCTACTTTACTCTTGCTGGAGGAGAGAGATGTGGAGAAATAAGAAGAAAACTATGATATGATGGAGAGGGAGATGATGTTGGCGGCAGTGGAAACACGGTGGTAGTGACGTTACTAATAGTAAGGGACTCTAAGACTTAGTTTTTACATAAAAAGAAATGGTAAAAAATTCAATTTTCGGTGTTTTTATGCGAAAAAATTCCTAAACAGTTAACCCTTAAATTGACAAAGTATCCTATGGGATACAGCAGGTTAATATATGCTCTTAATAGAACAATATAAAAAAATTGGTAGGAAAATTATATTTAACCAAGTTGCCTCAAAATTTTGGACGATTTTCTAGACACGTCATTATTAACGACATCATTAAAAGGGCCCTTATTTCCGCTGGTTTTCCTACCATCCTAGAACCAAATGGCATAAATCGTTCCGATGGCAAACGTCCAGATGGCTTAACTTTAACACCATGGTCCAAAGGCAAATCACTTTTATGGGATGCCACTTGTTGTAACACCTTCGCTTCTTCTTATTTGCCCAAAACTTCCAAACTCGCTGGGTCACCCGCTGCATCTGCTGTTACAATTAAACGTAATAAGTATCTCGATCTTCTGGATAGATATAATTTTGTCGTTTTCGCCGTAGAATCTATGGGCCCATGGTGTTCCGAGGCGAAGTTGTTAACTTCTGTTATCGGCAAGTATTTATCAGCACTTAACGGTGACTCTCGCTCTACGGCTTTCCTCCGCCAAAGAATTAGTATTGCCATTCAACGAGGGAACGGTATAAGTGTTATGGGGACTTTTCTAGAATCTAAATCGTTGGAAGAAATATTTTATTTCGTGTAGAGCTGTAGACAGTTTTTCGCATGCTTTAGTTTTGTTGCTAATTTCTAGTTTGTCTCTTAATCAATTGTTTAATTTAATTTCAAAATTGAATTAAAGTTTATTTTGTATAAGACAGTTTGATATGTTTTTTAACCAAAATTACACAATACTATAATATTGTACAACATATAAAATATGGACATTGCGATAGTTGTATTCTTTACAGTCCGACACGGTTTAATAAACTAGTGTGAGAAATGTTGTTGTTTTCTAATGCCAGGCGTTTGACAATAAAGTCATTTGACCTCTTGCACTCCAATATTTTTCAAAGATATTATCATGGTCAGCCACTGAAGCACAGATTTTGAGGTGTTCCGAATCCATTTCTTGCTTTGAGTTGCAGAATGGGCAGTTAGGGGACTGATATATATTCCAATTCTATGCAGGTGTTTGGCCAAACAATCATGGCCTATTGCCAATCTAAATGCAGCTACAGACGATTTTCGTGGTAAATCGAGAATTAACTGTGGATTATGATGCAGAGAGTTCCATTTTTTCCCTTGAGATTGTGTTATCAAATTTTGTTTGTTGAAGTCTAAGTATGTAGATTAGTGTGAGAAATGAAGTTTGCCAATTTAAGGGTTAAGGAAATTGGTAAGTTTCTTTAGCCTCTGCGTTTTCTTTGAGGTCCAGAAGCGATTTCTATATAGTTCTGCTCCATATAATCAGTATTGCATTCCCTTTCACAAATTTGCATTTTTTTTCTCGAAACTACATTTTTAGATGTTCAAATGCTCCATGGGCATGCAGTTGTCCATACATATTATCTAATATCTAAAGTTGAAAATTTTGAGAATTAGGCTGGATGATTATTCTTGATGTCAAAAGTAACTTTCTCCAAATCGATAAAGTGCAAAAACACACATTCTTCAAATCTTGGTTGCAAAAGTCAAATCCCCAATTATAAAGTTATTTTTTCAACAATGTAATGGCTTAATCATTTCTTCCCTGCCATTAAACAATTCTTTATCACTAATGGGCGGAAAAATGTGCGTTATGCCTTAAGTTCAGTGTCAACGGACTATACTGTTGTCATTCACTCACGTAAACAGCGGCAAGAGAGTGCAGTCTGGTAATGAGAACCACATCACTACAATCGATCTATTAATACTGGAATGAAGTTGTAATATAGTTATGATGATTTAAAAACTTACCTCAAATGTTAATTGCCGCCGCCTGGATGATTAAAGGATGTGTTACACTGAACCACAATATACATCCGTAAATTATCAAAAGAGAAAATTCGACGTCTCTCGCTCAAAAGGATTTTCAACATCGAAAAGCTTCTTTCCGTGTCAAAAGATGTTAGAGATGCAAATGAAAAAAGCGCCGTAGTATGACGTTTTTCCCTTCACTCAAAATGTTACACATAACTGTATAACCGGTATTTTTTTTGTAGAATTTGTGGAATTTTTCTTTCACCTTTTCACCTCTAAAATGTGGATTATCAAGTTTCTTGAACGGAATATTTGCAGAAATCATCATATTACATAAATCCACATCAAATTCAGATCGTGTATGTTTTTCATTATTTGATATCGAAGACCTTTGTACGTTTTCGGTATATTTCTTGCTGTTATAATGCCGCTCTATGTAATATTTCCTACGTGTTTTAATTTCATATTCGCGCACGACACACAAAATATTTTCCCCTTGCGGAATAACAATCCCTCTTCCGTATTTATTTCTTAGACTGTTTAATTCCAAATCCTTCGACTTATATATTTTAAATAACTAAATCACAACACTTCCACCTGCACAAATGCAGTAAACAATATTGTAAACACCTGGCTTTCACCCATGCGACTAGAAGTTGACATTGAACGTCGTTTGTTGGTTCCTACTTGTACTGCCGTCCTCTCGTAGTGCATTTAAGCTTATGTTATTGCGCTTGTACCTGTGACGTCATCCATACTTCAGACCAAACTAACCTGTATTGCGTGGTAACGCACATTTTTCCGACCTTTATTTATCACTCATTGTAAATGTAAATTACAAAATAAGTAAAACCTTACTTCTCTTTCTATCTGTATGAGAGTTTTTATTTATTTGGATTTGAAAAAAGTGGAGAATGTGTTTTTTGCAGTTAGAACTTGCATGTAGAAAAAGTCGTAGATTATATTAATGTTATTTAGGAAAGGAGGTTAAGGAGCATTGTTTATGATACTTACTTACTTTCTGGCTTTTAAGGAACCCAGAGGTTCGTTGCCGCCCTCACATAAGCCCGCCATTGGTCCCTATCCTGAGCAAGATTAATCCATTCTCTATCATCACATCCCACCTCCCTCAAATCCATTTTAATATTATCTTTCCATCTACGTCTCGGCCTTCCCAAAGGTCTTTTTCCCTCCGGCCTCCCAACTAACACTCTATATGCATTTCTGGATTCGCCCATACGTGCTACATGCCCTGCCCATCTCAAACGTCTGGATTTAATGTTCCTAATTATGTCACGTGAAGAATACAATGCGTGCAGTTCTGTGTTGTGTAACTTTCTCCATTCTCCTGTAACTTCATCCCTCTTAGCCTCAAATATTTTCCTAAGCACCTTATTCTCAAACACACTTAACCTATGTTCCTCTCTCAAAGTGAGAGTCCAAGTTTCACAACCATAAAGAACAACCGGTAATATAACTGTTTTATAAATTCTAACTTTCAGATTTTTTGACAACAGACTAGATGATAAAAGCTTCTCAACCGAATAATAACAGGCATTTCCCATATTTATTCTGCGTTTAATTTCCTCCCGAGTATCATTTATATTTGTTAGCCTACTGTTGCTCCAAGATATTTGAACTTCTCCACCTCTTCAAAAGATAAATTTCCAATTTTTATATTTCTATTTCGTACAATATTCTGATCACGAGACATAATCATATACTTTGTCTTTTCGGGATTTACTTCCAAACCTATCTCTTTACTTGCTTCCCGTAAAACTCCCGTGTTTTCCCTAATCGTTTGTTTATGATATTTTTTGTAAAATATATTATGCTTGCACAATAACGAAAGCACACAGAAATGAAAGTTGGTCTTAGAACTTGAAGTCAAGTGGTATTTATAGTTACGGCCACAGAACCCGCAGGGGGTGGCAGGGCGGGGACGTCATAGATATGTGAATTAAGTGCAAGCTGGTACCGGTATACCTTCCCGGTTCCCATGCTGATATTACACAGTTCATGACCCGAGCGGCGCGCGCTCCACAGTTTGGCGCCACAGCACGCGAGGCCGTCACGACCCGCGCAGCTCTTGACCCACAAAGCGGCTGAATGAACAAGACGTGTCGATTGATTCACGTAACCCCATCTATTTGCTTGCTTATTTTCAATACAGACTTGCACACGTAATTCTATTCTTCGATTGCGTAACCTCAGTATAATATAAAGCCTTGTTTAATTAAGATTGCATATGCAACATGTAAAATTACTATTATTAATGATATTAAGTCTAGTATGTGTAGTGTCTACACACATATGAATGTACATAGCCAGCACACATACATATTTTTTACGGCATGTTCCATTACATTTTTTGTAATACTACATGCTTGGTTTCTCCTTCAATACACCTGTTGCTTACAGCGAATATTATAATATATTTCATAATACAATATGTAATTTCATAAATTATCTTTCTATCAACGAAAATAAAACCATCATTATTCCATTCTCATTATCTGAAAAATGTAACAAACCTCCTACATCTATATTAAGTATTAAATTACATAATTCTGATTGTTGTCTTATACAGTGTAAATGTCCGATTATTAAAGAGTCCTCTGACGTTAAGTATTTAGGCATAATTTTCGATAATCATTTAAAATGGAACCAACACATTAATTACCTTTGTAATAAATTACGTAAAATAGTTTATTATTTTGTTTTATTGAGGAATTACTTGTCAATAAGTTTATTACGTACAATATATTTAACTTTATTTCAACCGGTAATTATGTATGGAATTATAGGATGGGGTAGCTCATTTAAATCCAATTTTAATCCACTTTATTTATTACAGAAGGAAATAATTAAAATATGTCTTCATAAACCTATTGATTTTCCATCTCAAAATTTGTTTCTAGACTTTAATGTACTTAACGTAAGACAAATTTATTATATAGTATTAATAAAATTCATACATAAAAATCGAAATAATTTTGAATTGTATTCTCATAGTTATGAAACAAAAGGTATGAATTCTTTAAGATTGTTTGAACCAAAATGCAACACTGTTACAGTACTGTATTTAATCATAGTAGTAATATAGGCCCAAGAATATACGACAAATTTATATTTAAATATCCTAATCTTGTCAATTCTAATAGTTCTAGCATTAAATTTAAAAAGTTATGTATGGATTTTATAAAAATTGAAAAATTGATAATTTAAATTTATATACTATAATTGCAAATTGTATTGCATAATTATATAATTATATTGTATAATTATTAATTTCAATTCAGGAATCCGCCCCTGAGCACGAGTTCTACTCTTTCAGGGGCGAGCTAAAGTTTCTCTGTATATTTTATAATTTATGTTACAATTATTAGCAAAATAATAAATAAATAAATAAATAAATAAATAAATAAATAAATAAAATATAAATTAGATGACAGGTAATCCCAAGTGCAATAATTATATCAAAAACATTATGCCTTATAGATTTTCGAAATTATTTCCATTCACAAAGTTCATAAACTGTTTTAAATGTTTCTGCAAAAAATCTTCCTTAGGTAGCTACCACGTTTCGACTGCTGCTGTTATTTGTTTCTTAAAATTAAGTTTTTCTTTGCCTAACACACTGCATTCAGGGCTGGGCACCAAAAGCGAATTCTACTCTGTCACGGGGAGCCATATGGCTTCTCTTCAACCCCTTTCTTCTCCGCCGAACACCGCGCACCGTTGATGCTGTGACGGATGAATATTAAGCGACCCCATTTAGAGTTTGGATTCTATCCGGTGTCCAGCCCTGTACTAGGTGATCACAGATACATATGTGATCGTCATTAATTTTGAATGTGAGGTAATAGGTACTATCTTATTCTTGCATACAATCCCTTGATTGTGTAGTTTTTCTTCTAAATGTAGGTACGTAGATGTACATTTATTGTATTATATTATATTATATTATATTATATTATATTATATTATATTATATTATATTATATTATATTATATTATATTATATTATATTATATTATATTATATTATATTATATTATATTATATTATATTATATTATTGTTGTTTAGTCAACTGTCCGAAGACAGGTTTGAATCTCATTAGTAACACCAATAAGGTATCACTTATGAGGCAACTAGACCGGCAGATGATGGGGTAGGGTGGCCAGTTCCTTCCCCCTCCAGTGCATACATCGCCGATTAGCTACATATTCCATTAATCAGACTTCAGATGCATACAAACAAATTGTTCTTCCTCTGACACATATCGTCAAGTGACGTGTACTGCCTGATATTGAATTTGAATGAATGAATTTAGCCTATAACATCCCTTGAGGGCTAAGGCCTCCCACCGGTAGGTGGGGTAGCTTTACGAGCACACACTTAGTAGCGGGTGCCGGCACTCACTAGGCTAGCTATTCCTAGAGATTCCTATTCCTGATATTAGATAGAGCCAGATAGCCAGAACCTCAGTCAGAGGTATAAATTATATTATATTATATTATATTATATTATATTATATTATATTATATTATATTATATTATATTATATTATATTATATTATATTATATTATGTTATGCTATGCTATGCTATGCTATGCTATGCTATGCTATGCTATGCTATGTTATGTTATGTTATGTTATGTTATGTTATGTTATGTTATGTTACGTTACGTTACGTTACATTACATTACATATATTATATTATTTTATGAAAAGTTATTTAAAATATTATTTATGTACTGTAGCCTATTCCACGTTGATTTAATCATCAAGAAAGAAAACTTATAAGGACTTACATAAAGGTGCCCACTATTATCTGTATTATTTAATTTATATTTAGACGAAATATTTGACATCCCATCTTTCTGAATTCAAGACAGCAAAAACGACAAAATTTAGTATTTCAAATGACATAGGTTTATTTGCATCAAGGTATTGTTTCTTCTTAAATCAATTAAAGATTTACTATAAATATATACCTACTTTCACTTGTATCATTTTGAGGTTTGGGTTAGTAGTGTGGTATGGAAATGTTGGTGGTTTTATTAAATTTCCATGGCATAATATAAAAAGTAACAATGCTGGTAATCAGAAACCAAGACAGGATCTGTGGTTATCTTTCACTTTCCTTACAAGCCCATATCTTCCATAGTCGTGCTATCTAACGTAGATGCTCAACCTCAAAACGACTTGTGTAGTGAGAAAAGCAAAAACCTTAACCGAATGTATGTTTGTGCAGCTCATGTTTATGGTCGCGATTGTAACTGTGCGCGATGGTGCTTGACTCTCGTACCCGAGACAATATTATACATAACGCAAGACAGACTCTTCCGTCATCATTTGAACTAAAAGAAGACAAATGTTTTATCTCACTTCTAGATGAACAGGTACTGACTGGACATGAAAAAGGCTGTAAATGCCAAAGAGGAAAATTCTAGATAACGGGGCTTTCTTGTGCAACTGCTAATGTAATATCATAGCTACATTGTGCACGTCCAGGGATATAGTCGTAAATAAAATAATACCAGCGTGCTTCGAAAAGTTTAATATTATGAATATATCCTAATATGTGGTTAATAATACTTTTTATTTATTTATTTATTTATTTATTTACTTACTTACTTATTTACTTACTTACTTATTTATTTATTTATTTATTTATTTATTTATTTATTTATTTATTTATTTATTTATTTATTTATTTATTTACTATGGTGGAGTTAAGACCATCAGGCCTTCTCTAGCACACCACAGGATACAAATAGACATACTGTACACAAAAACTAAATGCAGAGAGAAGAAATAAATAAGTAATAGAAATAAAATTGAGATTACAAATATAAAAAACACAAATGCAAAAAGAGGAGAGAAAAAATACAAGTAGAAAGATAAGATCACAATAGACACAAAAGCTATGAGAGAAACTAGATTCTAAATAAAAATGCAATAGAACTTATCCATTCTTACTGCATTAAGCCAGGGACATAGATTCTTTTTTGGAAAAGTTAATTTTCAAAGATATTGGCACTTATAGGTCATTTGTTACCTCGTGAAATCAAATGCATTCGTGCGCTGTAGCTCATAGTAAGAACACAGTCTAGTAGGACAGTCACGAAGCTCAATACGTAGTAAATATGCATCCATATATAGTTGCTAACAACTAGGATCGCTAATATCGCCTCATTACAGACAATGTGAAATAATACCGGCACAGTCTATTGTCCCTAGCACCCTCACAACTCAAGCTTCGTGTCTATGGTAAGAACCTCAAGGTGGGACTAAAAGCGAGCGAAGCGTAGCAAGGGAGGGAAGCTTCCCAGTCCACTTTTTCCTTCCTCACGCGCAGGTTAGTTCCACGAGATACTGAATGTCCTACACAATCTCTTCATATCAGTCTTCAATTATGGTCCGTAATTATTATCATGATCTTACCTGCTTGATACGGTGTGGCAACGTTGTCTGTATAGGTGCAACCTTAAGGTTGTGAGGCGTGGTCTCAAGCTCTATGGGGTGACAAATGGACACTATAATAAGAACGTCAGCAACTTGAAGGGATGGAATATTTACAAAAACTAGTTTGTTTCTATTTTCTATTGGACAGAACATATGACGATAACCAATCAGACGGCGTATTCACTGTTCGCACCAATAAGCAGTCACGCAAAAGTACGATTGTATCAAATAATGTGTCAATTGGTAGATTAGCCTGTTGGTCTGTTATCGTTGGGAGGGCCAGAAGTAAACTTGAGCTACAGATTTCGCAGTTCCCGTACTGCATATTGTTATGGCTAGCGCGGAGGAAAACGGAATCACTGTTTTTATATATTTTCATCATAAAAAATTGGTACTGGTAGCTTCAAGGAGGAAAGTGCAGTAGCTATATCGAGCACATCAAACGCGGTTCCATAGAATCACGTAAATTTAAACACTGCTAACAAAGATTCATTAAACTTTTTATACTTACTAACAAATACGAAGTAGCGCCGTGGTCTAAGGCATCATGCATGGGCTCGCGTTACGTAATGCACGCTGGTTCGAGTCCTCAAGAGAAAGGAATTTTCTCATAAAATTTCGTCCAGTGTATAGGATCGGTGCCCACACAGCATCGTGATAAATTTGAGGAGCTTAAGACCGCTAGGAGAGACGCCTTGAATTCTGAATCTGCAAATTGAAAGGTTCCCTGTCCTTTCGCATTGCGACTACATGAGTGACGTTGCACATTTATTTCGTAATTTTATAGACTCTAAACTAGGGCATTTAGTTGTTTGTTAGAAAAAAGGGGAATTTATGGCGAAGGGCATATAGATCTGTAGCCCATTACCTTTATGGCTGTCACTTGTTTAATGTTCTGGCTATGGGTTAGCTAGACCAATTGGCGTGATCTGCAAGGACATAGCGCTCTTGCTGCTTCTTTTGTCATTCCTTCCGACGATGAAGTTCGAAATGCGATCGCTGCTTCGCTTGCATGCTGTCTCATCTCGGCGTTCCAGAGCCGTGTTCATACCAGGAGAAATTATGAAAAGGGAGATGATGTGGGACGGCGTCCTCGATCGCCAGGCGACCGGTTCGGATTTCTCTAATATCTGCTACAAAAACACAAATCGAGGCCAAAGGTGACAACAAACCAAACTGCATTTCATGGCCTTCAAAACAATTCGATCGTTTGTTATCGGAAGGAATGCAGTCTGTGTTTTGAGAAAGGGAGCATCGAGGGACCTGTTTTCATTAGCAAGAGTGAAAGACGCGAAACGAGTACGGTTTAATCGCAACAGATGTTTACAGTTCACTGTACTGCTTACGCGTTGTACTTTGCGCATTACTTACTTGTAAAATAACCAACGATAAATGTGAAAGCAAACCGTTCTGAGAATACAAAGATGGTTTCTATACCTGAATGATAGCTTCTGAATTTTTTTTTTTTTTTTTTTTTTTTTTTTTTTTTTTTTTTTTTTTTTTTACAAGAAACCACCCTTGATGGTTTTGTTGAGCTACATGGCTTTAAAATTATTTGTAGAGAGAAAGGAATTCGAGTATCTCTACCTTATGCTATAGAATAGTAATATGCGTTACAAGAGCGGTATGTTGAAGTTTTCATGTTCAGGAAAAGTTTGAAAAAAGCGAAACGTAGTTGAGCTTTTTTAATTTCCGAGAATTGAAAGAAAACATACCGTTCGTGTATCGTACATAATTTTGTGCGAAGATCGTTTATTACATACCTGAATGAGGAATTTCTAATCAGTTGCAGTGAAATCTCCATCTTAGTTTCTGTTCAATGACGGTAAATTTGTAAAACAAAAATATCTATCTTCAACATTGCTGCTTTAAAATGTTTTCTGTGTTTAATATACTCCAGCAGGCCGTGATATACGTCTTTCTTTTTTTTTATCCCAGGCTATGGAATCTTGTTGATTTTTTCACGGCTTCCTTAATGTTACTTGCATCACGAATGCAGTAACTTTAG